>NC_136067.1:969048438-969050938 GCF_964261635.1 Lissotriton helveticus
CAATAACACATCAGAACTTAATATCAATAGGGATGTCGAAATATTCAATCAATTCTCGTCCCCGCCCGCCATGTGCTTCAAAACTGCATACGTATCTCGTGATTTCAAGGTTCTGCAACCAGTACACAACAAGGAGTTACGAGTCCCATTTATTCTGGCGCCATTTTGGGCGAGGACGGGCAGGTCCAGGATATAGTCAAAATGTCTCTACCAACCATCGACTATGATGATCTTCATATGCTGTATTTATTAGAGTAACACTCATCTGTCCACATGAAATTAATTTGCCACAATCTAAACATGTCATTTTAATCTTTCCAAAGTTCTTCTAAATATTTGGGACCGTTTCCCTTGCCTCTGAAGCTCTCAGTGCCACTTCTTTGATGAATGTACTAGCAGGTCAGGGGTTCTCCTCCAAATCTCTCTTTTATGCAGCACTATAATTAATTGGTGCCACCTCTCCATATGACGATGCATGGTATAGTTACCACAACTATATTTTTTTTCGGTTCCTCTGGAGAGTTCATCGTGGCAGATGAAGCGTGTAACGTACCGGGCATTTACCTTTTTTTGCATGTACAGGAAAGGAAAAAAAAATCGAGCGTCCGAGTTCTAAGGTGTCCCAGGGCCATTTTGGTGGACCAGGCCCAAATCCAAAGAACAGCCATCTCACAGGCTAATGGGGCGACCCACGCCGAGTTTCAGCATTGTAGTATGACCACACAAGTACAGCAACTTGCTAGACATCACCTCGGTGCCATCCGGATCTCGGCGCCCCACTGCAGATGAAGTGCCTCTCAACTATGAAACCACCACGGTGACATCCGGATCTTGGCGCGTTGTGCTGCCTTCGGCCTATTCGCACATCGGTCCGCTACTGACGCCATCTCACAGGCTAATGGGGCGACCCACGCCGAGTTTCAGCATTGTAGGATGACCACACCAGTACAGCAACTTGCTAGACATCACCTCGGTGCCATCCGGATCTCGGCGCCCCACTGCAGATGAAGTGCCTCTCAACTATGAAACCACCACGGTGACATCCGGATCTTGGCGCGTTGTGCTGCCTTCGGCCTATTCGCACATCGGTCCGCTACTGACGCCATCTCACAGGCTAATGGGGCGACCCACGCCGAGTTTCAGCATTGTAGGATGACCACACCAGTACAGCAACTTGCCGACATCACCTCAGTGCCATCCGAATCTTGGCATCTCAACGCCTAGTGGTATCTTCCATACAAAAAATATTGTTACGCTGCCTTTGGCCCCATTCGCACATCAGTCCGCAACTTAGACACCACCTCGGTGCCATCCGGACCTTGGAATGTCAGCACCTTTTGGTGTCTTCTCGTCAGAAAATATTGTTGCGCTGCCTTTGGCCCCATTCGCACATCAGTCCGCTACTGACGCCATCTCACAGGCTAATGGGGCGCCCCACGCCGACTTTCAGCATTGTAGAATAACCACACCAGTACAGCAACTTGCTAGACATCACCTCGGTGCCATCCGGATCTCGGCGCCCCACTGCAGATGAAGTGCCTCTCAACTATGAAACCACCACGGTGACATCCGGATCTTGGCGCGTTGTGCTGCCTTCGGCCTATTCGCACATCGGTCCGCTACTGACGCCATCTCACAGGCTAATGGGGCGACCCACGCCGAGTTTCAGCATTGTAGGATGACCACACCAACTTGCTAGACATCACCTCAGTGCCATCCGAATCTTGGCATCTCAACGCCTAGTGGTATCTTCCATACAAAAAATATTGTTACGCTGCCTTTGGCCCCATTCGCACATCAGTCCGCAACTTAGACATCACCTCGGTGCCATCCGGATCTTGGCATCTCAGCGCCTTGTGGTGTCAGTCAGAAAATATTGTTGTGCTGCCTTCGGCCTATTCGCACATCGGTCCGCTACTGATGCCATCTCACAGGCCAACGGGGCGCCCCACGCCGACTTTCAGCATTGTAGGATGGCCACACCAGTGCGGCAACTTGCTACACACCACCTCGGTGCCATCCGGATCTTGGCATCTCAGCGCCTTGTGGTGTCTTCTACTCCGGAAATATAGTAGAAAATATTGTTGCGCTGCCTTTGGCCCCATTCACACATCAGTCCGCTACTGACACCATCTCACAGGCCAACGGGGCGCCCCACGCCGACTTTCAGCATTGTAGGATGGCCACACCAGTGCGACAACTTACTAGACACCACCTCGGTGCCATCCGGATCTTGGCGCGTTGTGCTGCCTTCGGCCTATTCGCACATCGGTCCGCTACTGACGCAAACTCACAGGCCAACGGGGCGCCCCACGCCGACTTTCAACATTGTAGGATGGCCACACCAGTGCTGCAACTTGCTGGACACCACCTCGGTGCCATCCGGATCTTGGCGCGCTGTGTTGCCTTCGGCCTATTCGCACATCGGTCCGCTACTGACGCCGCCTCACGTGCCAACGTATTTTCTCCGCATTTTATACCCTATGCCGCATAACAGGTC